>NW_027173313.1:0-702 GCF_018151085.1 Drosophila tropicalis
AAATGTTGGAGGAGAAAGTAGCGAGATTTTCAAACTGTCAAAGACATTTGGGTAGCACATGTCCTTACCAGAAAGTTGGTTTCAGTCATTATCGATTTCAGTAACACACCTGGTTATAAGATTTGAGTTTTCTTTTGTGGCGTCTGAAATGTTTCTATATTGAAATAGGCATTTAATTTATTTATTAAGGTTATCTTATATCTATCTCTATTATGTTGGCAAATTAAAGCCAGCAAGAGTCATTTTCAAATTAAATTTTTTCTGATTTGGCAAAGCGATTGCAATCTTTATGAGTATATTTTGAAAAGCAGATATGCCACTTGCATACACGTGATTTTTTAACTGCACTCCACAAAAATTAGGTTCAACATAAAAAGACTCTAAGTAACCTCAGACACGGCTATTCACAATTATATTGCTATTAGTTTGATTCGGTGTCAATATATAAATAGTAAATTACAATAACAAACTGTATAATTTGGAAAAGCCATGTCGACTCCCATGTGTGCATCGACTCCCCTGTCCAACGCAGCAAAGCGTAATTTTCTAACCACTGCCGTAAGCGTAGCTCACAAAAAACGAAAAAGAGTGTTACAACACCAAAAATACTAAAACCAAATTCTCTAGGCGAGAATCAGTTTAAAATTCTTCCCGATCAGAAAGACATCCAAGCTGGCCCTGTAGAAAAGTTACTTTGGCTAG
>NW_027173314.1:0-743 GCF_018151085.1 Drosophila tropicalis
GAATACCCTGGACTACACACCTAAATAGGGATCTTTCTGCAGAGACAATGAGTGTTATTCGTTTGACCTATATGTCTCTTTAACACCCAATCCCTTTGTAAAAAACCTTCGAAATCTTGCTTACGCATATCTTTTTATGTTAAGTACTAACTAATTTGTAATGTAAAATTAATAATAAATCTTACGTTAGGCATTCATTTCAGTTTCAAATAGTATAAATGAACCAGATAACTCTGCGGTCACGTCGTGCGGCTGGTGCCGTACTTACAGTTTGTGGTGGTTCCAGAACCAGGCCAATGAGTCTAAAGATGAGTGAGCACCAGAGACTGTTAAAAATTATTAAGAATGGTGGGACTGAATCGTTACCAACGAGAACAACTTTTAGAACCTACTGTATAGAAATTAGAATTAGGGCAGTCTGGCTACCCTCCTCCATAGAAAGAGATGAGTGCGCTCATATGGCCAAGTAGCAGCTGCCAACAATTTGTCATCTGGTCAGTTCAATACGACCGGTCGACATTTAATTATCGTAGTCCCATGTCGACTTGCAACCATGGATGGGGTCGCTTATCGGACAATGGTCGTCCACTATAGTGTCTTCTCACACCATATGTACGCACTTTTACTGAAAGACAAACAGCGCCGTCAGAAAAGGCGCAGTGTGGTTTCGTTGATGTTCCATATTTTTAGTTGGAACTTGAAAAAAAGAGGTGTGGACCTCAGGCATTATACAAGGTTTTCGG
>NW_027173315.1:0-273 GCF_018151085.1 Drosophila tropicalis
GCTTGTTTTATTTGCACAAGGTGCCAGCTATGCCCTGATTCACAGCCAATTGGCCAGGGATGAGTTGCAGCCAATCCAAGTCCAGAATATTTTCATTGGTTTCACGGAAGATGATTAAAAAGTATAGCGCGAAGAGAAGTGACAGAAAGATGAGGAGAGATAAGGTGAGAAAGGTTGTTAAAAGATTGGCAAAGAACACGAAGAGGTTCGTGAAGAGAGTAGGTAGTCAGACATCTACTAAGGTGAATAGGAAAAAGTTTCTGGTCCGACGTG
>NW_027173316.1:0-1147 GCF_018151085.1 Drosophila tropicalis
CCATTGGACGATCCTATTTCATCGTCAGGGCCAGCAATTCCCACCGGTCAACCCTCACTCGGCTGTCACATGCCCATTCGTCGATCGCCCTTCCCAAACAAAGGGCCGATCGCTAGATAAAGAACAAGTCACCCCACTCACTGTCACATGCACATTTGTCTCATGATCGTCATCCTGCAACAAACTGATCGCTAGGATAAACAACAAGCCTGATACCCAGAACCACTCCTCGGATTTCGGCAATTAACAAAGAATGGTCCTGAACACTTGTAAACAAAGAATGGTCCCACGCTCTTAGTGACCATTGGACTTCAGCTAACGCCGCCGCCTGCGACGACGTCAATTATCCAAGCCTTCATCCAACATAATCAAATCATAGAAAATCAGTCTAGCTCCAAACCATCCGGTAAACTTCGCTTTAGCTCCGCGTTGTTCTTTCATCATTAAGTTGTCAATTGTAATATGACTTTTAAATAAAAACTTTATTTTTTTATACCGTGAGTGAAGGAAGTGTTTAATTGGTGCCCGAGCAGGGACCCTACCAAATAAAACTTGATCGAGTGTTAAGTAAAAGATATCAGTGGTCGTGACCGAGAAAACGTTAAATGCCTTAAAGTGTCAACTGCCATAAAACACCATATTGAACTACACTAAGAATCAGACAGGGTCAAATTTATCGCTGCAATTTCTCCAAGATCCGTTCAGAGAACAACTGATAACCCAAACGTGTTTGGCCAGGGAGCGTTGGTACCTTCAACGTTGAGAAAGCGAGCCCCTCCTACAAGCCGATTAGTCCAGCGCACCGAAGATGCTATTAATAATGCTTAAGCAAAAATAAGTGAAAGAAAATCCAAACAAGAAAAAGAATTTGTGTAAACACAGTGAGAAAAACATTTGTGAACCAAAACCAAGTTTCATTTAAAAAGAAAAAAAGAAAAAACACAAGCTAAAAATATTTATAAAATCCTTCATTAAATTTTTTTTTCCACTCAAGAAAAAGAATCAAAATTGAGAAAGAAACTAGTAGTAAGTAATCCCAAAAAAAAAAGGGAAAAAATTCCAATTTAAAAAAAAAAGTTTTTGTAAAAAAAGAGAATAATTATTTAATATTGAAAATTTTGCATACAATACCACAAATTAAGATTTA
>NW_027173317.1:0-274 GCF_018151085.1 Drosophila tropicalis
TGAGCAAGTCTTGACTGGAAACTTAAGGAGGAGACAAACTAGAATTGCCTCTAAATGATTTTAAATATACCACCATGTCTGATATTGGTGGAATATAGAGAACAAGAAATAATGAAAGCATTAAAAGATTTAAAATTTACTTTAACACCGACAAACTCTAAATCTCCTGGGTACTAGAAAATTGAATCATTTCAGATGATAAAGCAGCATCAACAGCTATCAGAACGCCACCAGCTATGCGAAATCCGGTCACGTCTGAATATAGAAAAGTTTG
>NW_027173318.1:0-728 GCF_018151085.1 Drosophila tropicalis
CATTGACTCATCGGCACTAGATGTCTTTAGCGATCTTCAACTCGCCGCTTTGTATGTGCAAACTCATTGCAATATCATCGATTTTCGGAATGGTCATCAGCTCTATAACGATGCGCCAACCTAACAACGTTTTCGCCTTGACATCATACATTGATATTAACGCTTCGCTCGAGAGGTTTGGGAGCTACAGGACATCAGTTCTACAACCAAATTGGAGCCTGTGATGAACAAGTACTGAGTTTTCTCGCTACGCACACTCGAGATGAAGGGGAAGTACATCGAGGAACCTCCATTCAAGGTCCCTAATCCTGAATTTGGGGATACTCTACAAGGAGCTCTTAATCTTTTCCAATCGGTAGAACGACGTTTACATCCAAGATGCATATCTAAGAGGCAAAAATATGTCAACTTTATGAGGGAATACTTGGATTTGAGGCATATGCGCGAATTGCCTTACCAGATAAAGTCAATAATGTACAACGGTTTTATCTACCACATCACCCGATTTTTTGGGTCCGGAAACTGAGAGTAGTTTTCGACGGATCATTTGCGACATCTAAGGCAAGCGACATCACTACAGGCCTAGCATTCAACGCGAATCTATTTGCTGTCTGCTTGCGCTTTCGGACGTATAAATTTGTATTCTCAGCCGACATAGTCAAGATGCTTCGGCAGATTTGGGTGAACAACAAACATCACGAATTCCAGAGAATTGTTTGGAGAGAAAG
>NW_027173319.1:0-1863 GCF_018151085.1 Drosophila tropicalis
CAGATAAAATGCAGGTAGCTTCATATATCTCAACCACATATCGAAAAGGTTACGACAACTCGAAGTGAATGATGTGTGGTAACAATGGGCATTCGTTATTACTACTTGTTCTCATTGGGAGAAAATTGAAAATCTGCAGTCAGATGCGCGGCATATTCTCGCGCCGAGTTTATTGGCAAATCTTACTCTCACGAGCAACTCACTGCACAAGCCGCGCAGTGGTCAACTAACGACCTCAGTTACATCTCAACACACAGATGTCAATTATTTGCACATTTGATCGGCAGGCCCCCCCAACTCATACCGGAGTAGACTTAGGCTTACATCCAAAGCGGGCCGACTTGGCACTGCAAAAAGTATCCAATCTATGATGCAAGGTTTAAAGCTGGCGGCACCAGAGACTTTACCACATTGCAAAACAGCGTCCAGAACCAGCACCAAATATATTAGTCGAAGATGTGGAGCTTGTGGAAAAGCGATCTAATTACACCGGTTCATTGGTATTCGTTGGTTCTTGAAGCCTACCCAGCATCGATCACTGACCTGAGCAGTCAGGATCTCGGCACCCTCTCTATTTGCCGCGTTCAGAACTGTGTTTCAGGGCGGGTCGGATGTTGGCGAACTGGATTGTTTATCGATGTATCACAAGGTGCGTTGGCGCTTTTTCTCTTTTGATAATAAGCTGTCAGTGTTTAGTGTGAGTGGCTTTCAAATCAATAGAGTCGAGAGAATTCACGTTTAGGTAGAGAACTTATATAAATTTATTAACTAATTGAGACTTGAATAATAGGAAGACGCTTGTGCAAAGGATGCTGTTGGATTCGTTCCCGTGATACCGTCATATTACCACCGATCAGAGCTTATCTTCGTTCGCACCTTTCCTTCTTCAACGTTTATTCGCCAACTCTTCTACTTCAATTATCGATAATGTACCAGGGGTAGAGTATAACGCTTGGTGTTCCGCGGACAATCTCTGTCCAATCCCGTGGATTCGATCGCCCTCGAAGTAATCCTCAAATATATTTGACGCGTAAACGCTGTTCCATCGGTTCGTTTATAATGTGGTACCCGGCAAGCCGAAGTAATCAGAAATTGGTTCAGTTGATAGAACTGCACGTTTTGTAAAATTTAACGGCTTTACAATTATGAATCATCGAATGAACCTGATGCAAGATGGTGACAGAAAGTATTTCGTCGTTTCGAATAAAGTGGATCTCAATGCATCTGATGAAGTCGATTGAAATGGATCTGGTTTAACACGTTGTAATGCATGTAGAGAGTATATAGTCCTTCACGTATTTCCTCATCTTTGAAAAACCAAAATGAGTTAAATTCTTCCATGAGCCATTAAGACCAAAGTAACTGATAATCATCAAAGTAATAACTTTTAACAACGTCCCATTTGATTGCTCTGGCACACAATCAATAGTATTTTCCGTTTGACAGCGCAAATTTCGATTTCGATGACATTGCAGTATATCCATACCGGGGTAATCGTCATTCAACACAAATAGGCTTCAACTTGTAACACTTTGCTTAGAAGTATAAACAACTAAATATGTCATTATAAACATAAGTGTGTGACTTGAATATGTTTATGAGGTAATATTATTAATATATTCATGATAAACATACTGACATAAATATACAGCTAAACACAAACCATATATGTATGTATATTTGAGATTTCATTACATATTGATATATACACATGAGCGGTAATGCACAGGCGTAACATGAGCTAGGGCCAGGACAGCGTAAGGGAATGATTGACCTCAAGACCCTTGATGAAGCTGCCTGGAAACACTATGTATGGTACTCTCCTCTCTTTGTAGGCTATCGCCCAACTGCAGCATAAGAATA